>NC_081425.1:27347499-27393829 GCF_949786415.1 Peromyscus eremicus | reverse complement strand
CAATGCAGTGCAAGTTAGAATGTGAAAACATACTAGTCATATCCATTGTTTAAAAAGAAAAGCATGTCGTAAAACAAAGGAAATAATAAATCAATAACTTCATTTCCTCTTGTTTGTGGACACTAATGATTGAAAAAGATACATGTATCCAGTGCTAAACTATTGGTTTAATGGGAACAGTGTTGAGAATGACACAGTTTTCCCAAATCTTAAAAATCCATGTTTTATTATTTGTCATTTAAAGTATGTTTGGTAATCTCAGCTTGAAAAAAAAATGAATGAGAGTCTCTTTAAATAACAAAATTATGTGTGCTATTGGTAACACTTCTGAAAGGAAAGGTATGTTAATTGAATCAAGCGTGACCATTTGCATAGCTTTCCATTTCTTTTTACATTTGTCTTATGTCTTGAATAAATGAATGAGTAAATATTAGCCCTAACAAGCAAAACAAAAACTATAAGTGCCTGGGAGAGCGTCAAGGTGCTTGCTGTTTAGTTTGATGATCTGGATAGCAAACAATATCCAGAACCCATACAGTGGAAGAAAAGAAATGAATCCCATTAATTGTCCCTTGACTTTTACATAGGCACCATGATAGATGTAGGCCCACATACATACACCCGCCCACACAAAATAAATAAATGTACTTTTAAATGTCAATTGTAAGATGTTTAATAAGTATTCAAAATGATATTTAAACTGGTTAAATTATCTGAGAAATAGAATAATGAAAACATTTAGAGATATAAAATGTTAAATATATCTTTAGTAATTGTAATATATAAAAATAATATCTTTTTGTCTGAGATAGATAGATGATGATAGATAGATAGATATTTGAGAAATACAGTAACACTAACAAAAGTAAATTTGAAAAATATTTAAGCAAAATGGCTCCTATCACTGTTAGTACATTTTGCTGCTTGATTTACATAATATATGACTGCTCATAACATTCACAAATGGTTTATATGATAGAAAACAGCTAATATCTTACAATGTTGCTTCAGTGTTTGACCTTATTGTTTAGGCTTGTGTTCACAATATCTTATTTACATAGATCTGCCATGAGTTTTCTGTACTTTTGTTCATACAGCAATGCTCTGTTTTATTTGCATTGTAGTAAGTTCTTTTTGCTTAGGGAACATATATCTGTGGGGGACTCCTTAACTTCTAAGACTATAAGCAGCAGCCAAACAAATCAAATATAAGCATCATGGCAGAAGAAATTTTGCCAGTTATGTTGTTATGATATAATTTACTCTTAATTTTTCAACGAAAGTAAAGTAATAGTGTAGAAACTTAAATCGAAGTATTATAAAACTATAAATTTTAGAAAAATAATCATAATGTTCATGAAATTATTTGATAGCATTTTACCTGTGTGTGTGTGTGTCTTTAAAAATGAATGTGCTTATTTTTAGATCTAAGTGTGTTTGCTTTATTTCACTCTGCTATGCATAAATACATTTTATGAGGTGAATCTCATCATTGAATAATTTCAAGAATGCCTGACTATTGTCAAAGCTATAGTGTTTGCTCTCCACAAACTGACACTTAGTTTCTTTTGCAGAAAACAGCACTTACATAACTCACTGATCATAGAGAAAGTTGATCTGCATTCTACCAAGAGCCTTAACCTTACTGACAGCTGTCTTAGGTAGAGTTTGTATTGCTGTGAAGTGATACCATGACCATGGGACTTTTATAAAGGAAAGTGTTTAATTGTGACTGGCTTAGAATTCACAGGCTTAGTTCAATATCATCATGGCAGGAACCATGGTGGCACACAGGCAGATATGATTCTGGAGAGGTAACTGAGAGTTCTATATTTGGATCCACAGGCACCAAGAAGATATTGTGAAACAGTAAGCCTGACTCAGGCTTGTGAGACCTCAAAACCCATCCCCCAGTGACACATCTCCTCAAACAAAGCCACACCCAATCCTAAAAGGCCACACCTCCTAGTAGTGCCATTTCGTATGGTCCTATGGGCCTATTTTTATTTAAAACACCACACTAATGTTCATGCTACTGGGAAGTTCAATTCATACTAATAGAGGAGAAGGTAAACATCAACCCAGCTACAAATCCTTCAACAGACAATGTTGGGTTTTTGTTTGTTTGTTTGTTTTTTTGCAATATACATTGGTATAATAGTGGCTCAAAAATTGTGGGACTAACAGTCACCATCTGATTGCATTTAATTCCCATTCCATGAGATGAAATGGATGACTAACCAACACTTCTCAGGTGGTCAATGAAGCTGGGACTTACTAAGCCATGGACTTAGGTGAAAGTCAAATACTCCTGTTCTGGTAATTAAAATAAAATGACTTCTAATGACATTTGTTTATATCCATATATGTGCCTTGACCAGATATCGTTAGAGACACTTCTTCCCACAGTAGATGGAACACATATAGAGACCACAACTGGACAACATGCATTGAGAGAGAGAGGGAGACCTTGGAGCACTCAGTTCTAAATTAGCTACCTGTATCAACCCTTCACCACAGGAATCAGGAAACTATTCAGAAGAAGAGGCAAAAGATTGTAAAAGCCAGGAGTAATGAAAGCTATGAAAAAGCAACACCTTCTAGACCCAGCAAGGCGGATGTACATATGAAATCACAAGGACTGGCAGATGGACCAGGCCTGAAGAGGTCTATGCCACATGATGTCCAAGCACTGAAAAAGGCTTAGACACCAACCCCCATCCCTTACCTAGGTGCTATATCCAACTGATACATTCTTACATAGGAAAAACAAGTTTATTTCAAAGGAATATTACTGGGTATATAAACCACACCTAAAGGCATGCCCAACGCTCAGCAATAGATAGCCAACAAAAAACAGTACTTTGGAGGTTTTTTTTGTCTCATAGTGCTTTTCCTAGGCAAGGTCTTTTGCTTGTATGTTATGGTTTCTGAGTTTATGTCTTTATGTGTTTTCTGTGTTTGTGAATGTGTGTTTCTGTGCATCTATAACTGTTTCTTGTGCTTATTCTTGGTATCTTTTTCTCTTTTCATTCATTAGTTTTGTCCTTTTCAGTTTGTTTGTTTTTATTTTATCTTATTATTATATTTTTAGATGTCTGTTTATTTTCTAATGAGAGAGAGCAAGAAAGGGTATGAATTTCATTGGGTGTGGAGGTGGGGAGTATCTAAGGAGTTGTGGGAGAACCCTAGTCATTATACATTAAATGAAAAAAATCTATTTTTAATTTTAAAATATTGCATGAATTTATAAGAAAAGCTATATCCAAGTATCTGTCTTTTGTAACTAGCTGTTGACAGATGATAGCAGTACGACATAACATAATTTGAATAACCCAGTCCCACTAGACTGGTACTATAGAAATAGGTAGGCAAATAAGCCTTTGAGTATTCCCCAGAACCTTACTGCAAATCTTTGCAGAAAACATGAAAGGTTGTTATGCTCATCGAGGGAAGTAGTTGAGTATAGATGAATTTAATCTGACCTGAGAAACCATATGCATTATTATTCATAAAGGAATGTGTGGATTTGAGGTATATGTCAAAGCACTCTCAAAACAGGTTAGAAAAGTCTTACATCTTAAAGCATGGTTTGAGCTTTCATAGATTTTTACTAGCTTCAGTCATCTTAAATTGCTATAATAGAAAAAGCAGCTCATCTTTTTTGTTATTCAGATTCTCTACTGTATCAGTACCCTGTGACTACTGTAAAAAATATCTCAAACTTAAGGGCTAAATAGCATAAATATATTTTCTTACTACTGAAAGTCAAAAATGTGAGACAAACTAAATTAATGTTGACAGAGTTGCATTTCTTCCAAGGATCCTGAGAGGGAAAAAATGCTTTCTTGCCTTTTTTGCCATTTTCTATGTTATATAGGATACTCCCGTTCCTTACAGACCTTTGTGCAAATCTAGATCCAATACCATTACATCTCTGACATTGTTAACTATGAGAACATTGGGCTTACATTTAGTATTCTGTCTCACTCGTATAAATTTATGTAACCTATGTGCTGTGGGATGTTCTGTATGGCAAATGTGTTGCTCTGATTGGTTAGTAAATAAAACGCTGATTGGCCAGTAGTCAGGCAGGAGGAAGTATAGGCAGGATAAGGAGGAGAGTAATTCTGCGAAGTGGAAGGCTGAGTGAGGGAGACACTGCCAGCCGTCATCATGACAAGCAGCACGTGAAGATGCTGGTAAGCCACAAGCCACGTGGCAAGGTGTAGATTTATAAAAATGGATTGATTTAAGATATAAGAACAGTTAGCAAGAAGCCTGCCATGGCCACACAGTTTGTAAGCAATATAAGTCTCTGTGTTTACTTGGTTGGGTCTGAGCGGCTGTGGGACTGGCAGTGACAGAGATTTGTCCTGACTGTGGGCCAGGCAGGAAAACTCTAGCTACAAATGGCACCCAAAGTGTTGGCAAGAGTTTCTACCTAAAACCTGAGACAAAAGATTCTAAAAAGGAGCTAAAAACAGTTCCTAGTTGTTTCTCTCAAGTTAGTGGCAGCCTGCATGTTTGAGCTACTATTGGCGGGAATGAGTTGCACCTTAAGTGCCACAAGTGGCACATTAAGCTGTGTGGTGGATTTAGCCTTTCCTAGTACAAAACAAAAAAAAGAGGTTTCTGGGCTACACGCTGCTTGGATAAAAGCATAGACCCACAATAGCTCCCAGAGCTGGCGGCAAACATAACACCTCCATGTTGGGAAGCTGAAGTGGGTGGAGCCAGTAGCTGCAGTGCCATTTCAGTCTTGGAATGCTGCAATTCAAAGCAGTAAGTTCAAGGTAATATAAAAAATAAGCCATATAAAGATGGCTACCACACAGAGAATCTGGATTATGTTCTCTTTGATATTTGTAACTCAAGAAAAATATTTGATTGCAAAAGCTGTTGAGTTATGCCAAAATGTACCTTGACTTCAAAATTTGGATGTAAGGATATGTTGCTTTGGAAAGGAGGCTCTGCTTTTGTTTCTACAGAAAGCCAGAGGCTATGGATTTGTTCCAGATTGAGATACATCAGGTTTGACCAGCTAAGACCCCCTGAAAGGTCTCCAATGACACCGTGGCCCAGATGATCCAACATCCAGAACAGTTTGAAGGCAACTGGCTCAGACAATACAGCCTCATGGACTATTCCATAATCCTAAAATTTTCTTTGTGTCCCCATAAGATACAGCCCCCCCCTCCAGCAGGAAGTAGTAAGAGAAGCTACGCCCAAATTCCCAAATTATATGTAATTTTACTTTGTTAAGGTTAAAACCTTCCTTTTTGAAAAAAAAAAAAGAAAAGAAAAGGGGAAGTGCTGTGGGATGTTCTGTATGGCAAATGTGTTGCTCTGATTGGTTAGTAAATAAAACGCTGATTGGCCAGTAGTCAGGCAGGAAGAAGTATAGGTGGGACAAGGAGGAGAGTAATTCTGGGAAGTGGAAGGCTGAGTGAGGGAGACAATGCCAGCCGCCGTCATGACAAGCAGCATGTGAAGATGCTGGTAAGCCACAAGCCACGTGGCAAGGTATAGATTTATAAAAATGGATTAATTTAAGATATAAGAACAGTTAGCAAGAAGCCTGCCATGGCCACACAGTTTGTAAGCAATATAAGTCTCTGTGTTTACTTGGTTGGGTCTGAGTGGCTGTGGGACTGGAGGTGACAGAGATTTGTCCTGACTGTGGGCCAGGCAGGAAAACTCTAGCTACACCTATGTATATTACTATCAGCAGATTAGCAATCTCAATTCTTAATTTGACATTTATTTCATTTTTGATTATGTGTGTGTGTGTGTCTGTCTATCTGTCTGTGTTTGTGTAACTATATAAATGTGTGACTACAAATGGCTATAGAATCTAGAGGAGGGTGATGATATGGGAACAAAATTGAGTCATCTACTAGAAAAGTATATATTCTTTTTTCTTGTAAAGGAAATTATTTGATTTTGAGTTTGCCAACAGTTTTAGAGGGTTAGTCCAATATCATCATGGCAGGAAGCACATTGGCAGGCTGCTGGAGCAGTAGTTAAGAGCTTTACATCCTGATCTCTAGGGAACAGGCAGTAACAAGAGATTGGGCCTAACATGAGCTTTTGAAATCTCAAAGGCCACCCTCAGTGATTAATCTCCTCCAACAGGATGATACATACTCCAACAAGGCCACCCCTCCCCATCCATCCCAAATATTTCTACTAAATGGGGAGGAAAAGGAATAAAGTGTCACTTTAGGTTAACAACCATTGATTTCCAATACCAGATGAATGGTTTGTTTCTTTTACTTCAGCCTGGATCAGCTGTTAACGAAAAGAGTCAAGCTCACACATGAGCACACAGGTCATTCAGACAAAAACTAAACATAGAAATATTGGCACTAACAAATGTTATGAACCAAGTGGGCCTAATAGATATCTACAGAACATTTCACCCAAACACAAAAGAATATACCTTCTTCTCAGCATCTCATAGAACATTCTCCAAAATTGACTATAAACTCAGTCACAAAGCAAGTCCTCAACAGATTCAAGAAACTTGAAATAACCTCCAGTATACTATAAGACCAAAACAGATTAAAGCTGGATTTCAACAAAAACAGAAACAACAGAAAGCCTACAAATACATGGAAACTAAACAATTTTCTACTAAATGACTACCCAGTCAAGACAGAAGTAAAGAAAGAAATAAAATACTTCCTAGAATTTAATGAAAATGAAAGCATGACATACCCAATGTATAGAACACAATGAAAGACATGCTAAGATGTCCAAAGTGCTAAGTGACTACATTTAAAAAAAAGAAAAAATGGAAACATCTAATACAAACAACTTAACAGCCCAACTGAAATATCCAGAACAAAAAGAAGTAAAAACATCAAAGTTGAGTAGACAGTAGGACATAATCAAACTGAGAGCTGAAAACAATAAAATAGAAACAAAGAGAACAATGAAAAGAATGAACAAAACAAAGAGTAGATTATTGGGGAAAATTAACAATATAGGCAAATCCTTATCCAAACTAAATAACAACAGATAATTTTCAAATTAACAACCTTTGATAGATATTTTTGCTCTTTTGGGAAGCCCACCACCCAGCTCCCGAATAACTTACATACGGAGAAATCACACATGGAGTTTTATTTTTAATTATAAATGCCTGGCCTTAGCTTGGCTTGTGTCTTTCTAGCTTTCCTTAACTTAACTTATCCCATCTAGCTTTTTTCTTTGGGGTGTTACCTTTCTCTATTTCTGTGTACCTTTCATTATTTCTTACTCTGTGGCTTGCTGATCCCTGGAGTCCTCCTCCTTCTCTGGCTACTTTTAATTGTTATCTTCCAAGATTTCTCCTTCTATGTATTATCTCTTCCTGCCAGCCCTGTGTATCCTTTCTCCTGCCTCGCTATTGGACATTTAGTTCTTTATTAGACCATCAGGTGTTTTAGACAGGCACAGTAACACAGAGTTAAACAAATGCATCATAAACAAAAGTAATACACCTTAAAATAATATTCTACAACAACATCAGAAATAAGAAGGTGATATAATAACAGACACTGAGGAAAGCCAGACAATCACAAGGACATACTTTAAAAACCTGTACTCTAAAACAAATTGGAAAATCTAAAGGAAATGGATAATTTTCTCAACAGATACCACTTACCAAAGTTAAATTAAGATCAGATAAACAACTTAAATAGATCTATAACCCTTAGGAAAATAGAATCAATCATTAAAATTTTCCAAACTGAAAAAGGCCCATGACCAGATGGTTTTAGTGCAGAATTCTACCTTACTTTCAAAGAAGAGTTAATGCCAATGCTCCTCAAATTATTTCACAAAATAGAAATATAAGGAACATTGCCAAATTTATTTTATGAGTACATAGTCACCCTGATACCCAAACCACATAAAGGTTCAGGAAAGAAAATTATACACTAACTTCCATTATTTACATGGATGCAAAATTACTCAACAAAATACTCAGAAAAATAAATACTAGAACACATCAAAGTATCATTTATCATGACCACATAGGTTCATCCCAGAAATGCAAGGATGGTTCAACATAAAATCAATCAATGCAATCCACCATATAAATAAACAAAAACAACAATAACAACAATAATAATAATAAAATCCAACACCCTTTCATGACTAAGGTCTTTGAGAGATTAGTGATACAAAGGACATACATAAATATAATAAAGGCAATTGACAGAAAGTCATTAGCGCCAACATGAAATTAGAAACTATTCAAAGAAATTCCACAAAAATCAAGAACAAGAAAAGGCTGTCCACTATCTCCACATATACCTATTATAGTACTTGAATTTCTAGCTTACTGAAATCTTTACATCTTGCTTCTCATGGTGGCTGCTGGCAGCATCTCCTCTGTTCTGCTTTTCTCCTTCCTCCTCTCTAGTTAGAATGTCCTGCCTAATCGTATTGTGCTTCACCATTGGCAAAACAACTTTATTTATCAACCAATCAGAACAACGTATGTTCCCAGCACACGGAATGATATTACCCATCATTTCCCCTTTTCTTTCTATTCAAAAGGAAGATTTTAACTTTAACACAGTAAAATTACATATAATAAAACAGTTTTAAAGCATATATGTAAATGGAAAATTTTTCTATTACATTTCAAAAATGAAGCTATCAGAAAAAAGTTGTCATACTGTTAATAGTAATTATGAAAAGTAGTGTGTGAAGATTTCTATTGCCATGATACAACTGTAGGGGAAAACAGTTTATGCCAGTTTGAAACTCTAAGGTCATATTCCATTACTGAAAGAAGTTAAAGCAGGAACTCAAGATAAGTGTTTAAAGCAGAGACTCCAACTTATGTTAAGGAAACTAGAAATGCAGTCTTTGATTTATAACAACTAAAATATTATTAAATTTTACTGAAATATGTTAAAGTTTAAGTGAAGGATTTTTGAGCAGTGATTTTTAATTATATACTAGTATATTATAATGAATGAGTATTTTATTTGTTTTAAGACCTTTTCCAGAATTAGTAAATTTATAGATATATAATAAGAATTATATAATTATTCTACAAATAAAACTTTAGTTATTTGCTGAGTCTTCTTCACAATACAATGGTTTCATCACTGATACTTATCCAACTATCAAGCTCAATATAATAAATTTTGCTCTTTTCACTTATCTCAGTTTGGAAAGAGTTCATTTCTACTAAATATTAAGTGAATGGTAGAACTTTAAAACTTCTTAATCTCCAAATTTTATTTTTTTATTTGTTTTGAGAACATGTGAGTATGATAAAATACCACTTATCTGACAGATATGCTTTATGGTACAATGGACCAGAGAAGATATTCCTGTGTAAAGATGTTGACATGACCATTGGAAAATGGGGAACTTTTATGAGTCATTAATAAAATGAATAATTAGGAACTTTGGAACATAGACAAAACCCAAGTGCTACTGTTGATGTGAAGATAGAAGGAGAGACCGGAGGGAGAATTTAAAATCCTTCTGTAGGAAGCGCGGTACCAGACAGCAGCATAGTCACCTAATCACATGGAGAGATTTGTTCCAGCAATCTGAATGTCATTTGGAAATATCACAGCATCCTTGTGTGTGCCATCCAAGAGGACAGTCAAGCCAAGTCTTGATTTTGTTATTGTTGTTGTTCAAGACAGTTTCTCTGTGTAACAGTCTTGGCCGTCCTTGAAATCACTCTGTAAGCCAGGCTGGCCTATAAATCATGGAGATATGCCCACCTCTGCGGGAGTTAAAGTGTGTGCCACCACTACCCAGGTTAGTCTCGATTCTTTACAGTTATTAATAGAGAACTTATACCAACCATCTTGGGCGTTTAAATTGATGGAACCTGAGCACTATATAACAGCGATCTAAACTCTTATATGTGATAATTTATTGGAACAGCAAAGCATTGTTTATTTGATTTGTATTTTTATGATATACAGCACATTCAATTTCCTAGTTGATAGCATAACTGGAAAGTGGAAGATACAATAGAAATACAAAATCATTTCCCTCATGAAACAAGAAGCAGCCTCTTTTCTCAAAACATAAAAGTTGAAAAACATGGCCAAGGTGTTAGTGAAGTGCAATACTCATTCTCTGTAGGTGTGTTCACTGATACTAGCAAATGTGATGACAGCAATTAGTGCTTATGGACTCTGCTCTGGCATTACAGATGACAGGCTTTGTTTCCATACGCATCATTCAAATGTTTAGCAACCTCATTTATCTTGAACACAGACAGCACAAAATTAAGTGTTACATATTTTTGAACTGACAAAATAGTTGTCACAAAAGACACCTATGCTGAAGACAATTCTTTTCTTTTTCGCTCACTAAAAGAGCCCCGAGGTTTTTCACAATGTCTTTTGACTATGATTTTAATGGAACATTAATAAACTCAGTTACCTGACTTCTAAAGCATTTTACAAACCCAATAATTAAAAAGAACTGGGGCTGCTTATAGCCAACACTGAAAGAGTAACTGGTGAAAACATGCATTGATTTAGCACTGAGCAGTAATTTACTGCAATTAAGTGAAAAAAATCAATTTATAAAATACTTAGAGAGACTCTTAGTCCAATATGATGATGACCTTGGTGCTATCCAATCATTATGAAATGATTACAACATGACATATATTCTCTTAAAGAAAGCAGTTAATACTGAAAGTCATTTCAGAAAAGAAAATACTAAAAGCAAATTGTTTTTCTGTGATACATATGATAGAAGAGACCAAACTTAGAAGTGATTATGGTAATAAACTTTCTTATTTCTTGAATCTTTCATTGAATAAATATGTCATCAGCTGTCACACATCCACATATTTATGTAAAAGAGAGCTATAGAACACATACTTTATATGAATGCACATGGTATTATGCCTGGTAAAATATTATTTGAACACAGAGGGAAACTATTACTTTCTAGCTATTTTATTACATAAGGAAGATCCTATACACATTACAACCATCAAATTAATTTTGCATGTGCCAGGTAACCAATCATAAATTTCATAGTATTGATGGCTGACATAAGTGCTAGGAAATCAAATTAGAACCCTTTGTAAGAACTGTAAGTTCTCTGAACTACTAAGCTAACTCCCCAAACCCAAGTGACATGTCTTTATAAAAGTAAATCCCACTAAGATTGCCAAAATCTTTAAGTTGAGACTATTTAAAATAAACCATCACTAATAATGATTATGTGAGAATAAATTCAGTAAGCAAAGTAGAACAGATGCTAGATGAAGAAAAAAATTAGAATCTTGTTGAGAGATGTCAGCTGAGTGGTTAAAATTGTAACAGATCTTGAATGATGATTTATTGTGGATATTAGTATATTACATAACCATAATATATCATAATAACATTTTATCATTTCTAATTTAAGAACGCAATTGTAACTTACTAGAAAATAAAATCTTTATGACAGAACATTCTCTAATAGAGAGAAATATTGAGGAAAATAATATACTAAATATATACATATTTCTTAACCATTAGGTATAATTGAAGAAGGAAGTAATAATATTAACTAATTTTAATTAAAAATTACAGTGATTTATGGTATATTATTAATTATGGGTGATTAATAATTAAATTAATGGCACATTGCTGTAAACTGACACAGAACACTGTACTAACCATCTCTAAAATCTGTCAAACTGAGAGGAAATCATTCTTCCTCTTATATTGCTGTCAAGTACTGTGTCCCAGAGGTGAAGCAGTTTGCTAACACTGAAAATTAGTAGAAGTGTTACGAAGTCATATTGCTATGACTAACCTGGTAATGTGATTCTTAAGACTGTGAGAGCTCTGTGAGTTCGAGGCCAGCCTGGTCTCCAAAGTGAGTTCCAGGAAAGGCACAAAGCTACACAGAGAAACCCTGTGTCGAAAAACCAAAAAAAAAAAAAAAAAAAAAAAAAAGACTTTGAGAAAAGATGACAGAAGGAAGTTCAATACATTGGGAGAAAAACAGGCACTATACAGAGCTTAATGGGTGACTCTGAGTGCTTAGAAGAAAGAAGCACAGACAGGAGAGAGGAGGGTAAATGTAGCTGAAGTTTTCCTGTGTCCTATGGGGCTGCAGGGCCGGGCAGGACTGGTGAAAACTCCAGCTACAGGAAAAGATTGTTTGGTTTTTTTTTTTTTTTTTTTTTTTTTTTTTTAGGTTTCAGATGAAGGAAAGGACTAAGTTGCAGGTTGAAAAAAAAAAAGCCATCCAATCTACAGTCTGGCAAAGAACTTGTTTTTCTTTTCTCAATTCTCAAAGACTATATTGTAGTCCTGTTGCAAAGGAGACTAAGTTAGAAGAACAAGTTTAAGGCTTCCTAGCAAATGGACTTCCTAGCTCAGAGCATTGGTTTGGGATGCTGCTTTTAGCCATAGTTGTGTTGAGAACTAGGAGCAAAAAGAGAGTAGAAAGAAAAGGGAAAGTTGCAGGTTGCCAAGAAAAGTAGCATGTTTAACTTGACCTGAGGGAAGGTGAGATTGCTGCAGAGAGGAGCACCATTAATATGAGCCCGGAACTTTACGTGAAGAAAATAGGAAAGGTGCCTTGTGCTTATCTTAACTGATTTGTTAAGACACATCCAGTCATAGGAACTCACTTGAAAGGTCTTGGAAGAACGTTTTAGGAAATGTTACCCTGCTCACACAAGGATGCCTAGGAAGTGTTCCCTCCTTTAATTCATCCAGTTGCTCAAAGGCTGCAACAGCCATGATCCAAAGTTGCAGGAGATACTACAACTCCTACTGAGAGCAAACCTTTGCATCATTCATATGAGGTAGGTTTTGCAAGAACTCATATTAGGGTCATGAATATGTCTCCTCAGGTTTCTTATCGAAGCCTTTGACACAAACAATGACTAGGGGGATCAGAATTTATGTAAGTGTCTACTAACAGCTTCAGGCATGGAACTATAAGCATGAGGTATAAGTCACAGTAGAAAAACTAGAGAATCACAAATGCTAAAATATGAACTGTTTTCTAGGAAAAACTGAGATAATGATTAGTGCCTGCACCCTGCACACAAGAGAGGCTACATGGGATGCAACTGGCAAGGAAATAGGGGTGTCATTGCCTAGACCTTTATAAGTCCATTATGTATTTCAGATGTCTGATGTGGAGCCCCAAGATTTAGAGCTTGTAGTCTTTGGGATGGTGTTGCTTTGGTACCACCCCTCTTTTTCATGTGCCCACTCCTCCATTCTGGTATGAGAATGTGACCTTTTTGGCTTTTCAAAAACTCTTAGAGTTAGTTTGCCTCTAGTTTCAAAAAAGACTTTCAACTTGAATTATTGACCAATATTGTACCTTTTAGGTTTATTTTGAATCTTGAGGATGGAGTGAATTTATTCCACATTACAAAATGGCCATAAACCTTTAGGGGATGGGAACAAATTTTATGGCTTGAACATAAAGTGTCCACCATAGATTCATGTAGTGTGAAGCCTTGGTCCATCGTTGGTTTTGTTGTTTGGGGAGGTAGTGGAAACTTTAGCAGGAGACAAAGCCTAACTAGAGCATCTAGAACACTTGGGTTAAATCTTGTGTGTTCCTTTTATCTTCATCTTGTTTCAGAGTTGTAGGATGCAATGGAGTTTTCTGTTTTACTGCCGCTCTCTGTGATATTTCCAGCCAACCCCAGACTGAGCAGACTGAAAGTAACAAAGCCGAAGTTCTGCACTTCTAGATTGTTCTATTCTGACTCTTCCTTAGCCAGGAAAATTCTGAATAAAGCACCAGCCGGCTGGATTTTTGGCTCAGGCCCTAAGACTGTGAGAGAATAAGTGCTTCCTTTTTAAGTGTTAATAACTTTACAAATAGTTATTTGAATTCAATATACAAACATCAGAAAATTGATTTAAGTTTCTAGTAATCAAATAAATTAATTAGATTATCAACAGACTTATTATATTATTTTATCATTACTATTATTATTTGAGAATTTCATTCACAGATATAGTGTAATTTAAAGAAATCCACCCCCAGTTCCATTCCTCTTAACTCAACTCCTATCAACTCCACCACTTTTCTTTCACAAGTGCATATGCTGGCCTTTTTCAAAACAAAACAAAACAAAACAACAACAAAAAAAAAAAAAAAAAAAAAAGACCTGGTGTTGTTTCTAGTGTATGAGTTTAGGACTATCTACCAGAACATGGGTAGCCTCTCAGAGACCACATCCCTGAAGGAAACTGATTCTTCACATTCCAAAAAGTTATAAATTACCTCCTCAGCTAGAGGTTATTTTTAATGGTCCTTTTAACATCCTTGTTGACATTTTGGTAGACTTGATAGTGTTAACTAACTAGGTGGTAGATTTTAAGACAACATATAACATCACTTTGCATGTTTTGGGGGTGTATTTTAAAATATGTTGTATAGTGAGGAAATATGGAATGTTACATTGTACTTGTCATTGAGTATAATATTTTAATGTAAATATGATATGATCTTATAGTTAAAATTCTAATCTGTTAATTTGTAAACTAGATAGTGATATCAAAGAAAAGAGAGCTTTATGATGGTTACCAAAATTTAAACGTATTCCAGCTATGATTGTTACATGTCCACATTTTTATATTAAAGAACTTGTAATCAAAACATCCTTACAGTAAACGCACAAAGTAATTAAAGCATTAATGAGAGTACATTTCCAATTTTCATCATCTTAATAAATATTCACTAAGTGCAATAAATTCATACTACTTGATATTTTTACTTAAGCACTGTGATATACACAAATTAGATCTTTTTTCTTAACTTCATTTGCTCAGCCAAGCCCTTACTCTGTATGTCAGCATTACAATGCTTATGTCTCAACCAGCACCTCCCATATAATATTGGTTTCAATTTTCCCAGCCTTCGTTGAAAATATGGCAACAAATAAATGGAAGGAAAAATTGAATGTCCTGAAAGTAGGTCACTAGTAAGTTTGAACTGCAGCAAAAACACATCAGAAGTGTTGTGAAGAACAAGAAGTCCCATTAATCTCCATCTATAGCTGTAAACCTTTGGAAATTAAATTTTTTAAAATTTCATAAATGATTATTTACTCTAACAAATATAATACTTAAGGGTCTTTGTGACCTACTAAAATTTATTGATTTCACTGTGATTTATATTGTCACATTTGATAGCAGCTTGGGGACTTCTACTTAGCTCTATATTATTCTTTGTCTCTATTTTCTAAATGGTAACTTAATTCTAGTGAGTCTCTTTCTCTACCAGAGAAAAACCACACAGTGGAATTCTAAGGCATTTCTGAAACATGTTCAAAACTCATGCTCAGAGATGTAGGCCCTCTGTAGCTCTGTAAAAGAAGACAGTATGTTAGCATGAAGAGAATATTCATTATCAGTTACTATAGATTTTCAATGAGATTGATCAAAAACAATTTACAGAACTCTTTGATTTATAATTACAGTGGGTATTTTATCATAAAGTAACCATCACTCATCATCTCTTGATAAAACTAGTGTATATATAAAAATGTGATCCTAATACTCTACCACAAGGCAAAATTACATTATCATTAGATAAAATTCAAATGAATTTGATCTGAGATGTCAACTATCATCAGAACTACCTGACAGACTTGTTGTTTCAATAGCCATGAGGATTTATCCCTTTTCTGCACAAATAAAGCTGTGAAAGGAAGCAGCATGGGTAGGAAATTCACTTTTCATCTGACAGGGCCTCCTTCTATTCCTCTTTAAAGAGCATGGCTTGAGGGCTTCAGTCCCTTGTCTACAGACTCTCTGGGAAGGACATAAATACAAATTCCCCTTAACACAAGAGCATCTCTCCTTACGCTAAACATTATTAAGGAAGCAGATACTGTGATTTAACTCAGTTCTTTTCCTGGTGTCCTTGGGGACTATGACTCTTCGGAAATTGTGTCTTAACAACCTGGCTAGTGGACACTGATTCCAGAAGACAGCTCTTGTGTGAAAAGCAAAGCCGGCTTAGGCTGACAAGCTGTTATTCATGGTTCTGAGTTGTTTCTACAGCTTTGTGAAAACTGGTGACCTTGAACTAGTAATCACATGATGTGCTTCAAGTTCAAAGAGAAAGAACTGAAGTGGAACTGGAGTGACTGACTGGGGTTACAGAGGCAGCATCCAGTAAGCCAGGCCTCAAAAGGGCAAAAATGAAAAATAAATCAGCGTTGTTGTTTATATTGTATCTTGTTTCTTCACAAATAAAGAAAAAAATCCAGATTACATTTTAGAGTTATTGTAATTCTATGATTTCACAGGTTAAGGTTTCTTAACACAGAATTATAAGTGAATCATTTCCTTATAACCAAGTGTAGTTATGTTGAGCTACATACTTCAAAATATCCAATTATAGAATTTCACAATGAAGAGCTCTGCTTTACAAGTTCCTGACAGTATAGCCTATCTACTTTAAGCCAAGAAAGTAAAATAAACATATCAAACAGCTAATATCAGCTGATATGTTACTTTCTATTTTTATCTCTTCACAATGATGATAATGATAGACAAGTTCAGGATAAAATGATCTTGCCAAATCCTGTAATTAAAAATTAAAAATAAATATACTATGTTTACTCCTAAATTTAGATAAATTATTTGTGTAACAAATATGCAACTACAAGGCATAGATTGAATATGAATATATCCCATGGATTTTAACTCCCAATAAGATGATCAAAGGATAGTATAAGTTTTTTTTTGTTTTTTTTTTTTTTGTTTTTTTTTTTGGAGACAAGGTTTCTCTGTAGTTTTTGTGCCTGTCCTGGATCTTACTCTGTAGACCAGGCTGGCCTTGAACTCACAGAGATCTGCCTGGCTCTGTCTCCCAAGTGCTGGGATTAAAAGCGTGTGCCATTGTTGCCCAGCAGAAGTTATTATTATTTTTTTATAGTTCTCCATGCTCTTGTAATTTTCAACATCTTCCTTCTCCTTTTTATCCTTAGTAATATTAAGATCATTTGTCTGGCCTTCACATGGAACATTTAGGGCTAGATGTAATGAGGATTTTTCTGTCCTACCAGTTCTTTCTCCTTACCAGAATCCTCTCTGACTGGAAGTCCCATCTGTTACTCCTACCTATCTACTGGCCAGTTACCTCTTTATTAAACCATTTAGAAAGCACCTTGACAAAGGCACATCTTCACAGTATATATGAAGCTTATCCCACAATTTTCCCTATTTTTGTCTAAATAAAAAGGAAAAGGTTTAACTCTAAATATTTATGAATAATTATTATATGATTATATAATATTTCATTATTTAAAATTTATATTTATAATATATACATATTATAAATATATAATATAATATAATAATGATAATATAAAGTATATTATATTTACAATATAATTTCATAATTATCAATATGAAAAATTGTCAGGTAATATTACATTCACAAAGTCTAGTCTCCTTGCATTTGGCAAGCTCAGAAAAAATACTCCATTATCTATTCTATCTTGATAAGCTAAAAGTTTTGTACCTAACCCACTTTTTTTTAAATTTTTTTTTTTTATTTTGCAATACAATTCACTTCTACATATCAGCCACGGATTCCCTTGTTCTCCCCGCTCCCGCCCCCCTCACCTTCCCCCCAGCCCACCCCCATTCCCACCTACTCCAGGGCTTTGTCCTAACTCATTTTTTATCCTAGCTAATATTATCAACCCAAAACTATCTTCTTATACCTCAAAATGCTATCTTTGATAAAAAATTTAAGATTTTATGTTCCTCAACTTTACATATTTCATACCTCTTTTGTGAGTTTTTTTTTTCTGAGTTTGGGAACAAGGAAAACTGTAACTATAACTATTTGGTCATCAACCTCATCAAAAATCCAAGAAGGATATAATGTTACCTGAGTAAACAGAAAGTGCAAAGCAAACAACTCTCAAAACTCTAGAAATGACAGAAACAGCTGAATGCCTGAACAGTCACTTAAGTTTCTTCTGCAATGCTATGGCATTCATCTTTGATCTACAGGCCTAGAATATCTGACAACATTTCTGTGAAATAGGAATTTAGAAAGACTGTACTTCCTTGTCTTGGCAAAGTTTGGCGCTCACTTTCTTTTGTGTCCTGCTTGTCCAGATTGGACAGCATACTGTCAGCAGTAGAGGCAAGGGCAGTTTGTTTGCACAGTGGCTAATTTTGTCACAAATGAAAGCAAACTCCATATGGAGGTTCTTCTATGCCCATCATCCTCTTTTGTAGCAAATAGGTGCTGCCGGGAACAGAGGTGTCTTGCTGTCATGAAAAGCCTTATGTTATTAAAACATATTAAATGTCATATTCTGTAAGCCTTTGAAGTCTTTGAATACCATATATCTGTTTAAAATATGTCTCTGTTTGATACTGAAAATATACCTAACATTTGATTATAAATTTGATTGTTATAGATGACTATTAAAGATGTCTTTCTTTAGTATTATGAAGAGCTTTCAAGGACTAAAATGTCACATTATGTTTTTAAATGAGTTGCACAAGCACAATACCTTAAACAAGAGTAGTAGCATATACACAGTATGTTAAAACAAAAATAACCTTAAATTGGAATCAATATACAAAAATCCATGCCAATGTAAAATATTATTTTATTAATAGTTGATTTTTAATTAAAAGTAGATTAAACAAATCTACCCTTTCATCCCATCATGCTCATGTCCTCCCTTTTTATTTTCAGAAAGAGATCCCTGAATCCAAACTCCCTTGCTGTTTCTTCCCTTAGTGTGACCAGTAACAACTTGTAACCAACCCCCCTAAATGATGACAAACATCCATAATCCATTGGAAGGCCAAAAACCACCCACCCCACCTCTTGCAAATGTCGACGTCATATTCTCTAGACTGCTTCCTGATGTTGACAGCATCTTTAAGGGACCCTGAGAAAATTGTGATAATCATCAAGTCCTGAGAGAACTAGCTATATTATTTTTTGTTTAGTCTCTGCATAGTGCTTATCTGAAGACTTGGCTTGAGAGTCTGTGAAGTTGAATGATCGTAGCTAGTAGCTTTGAAGTTGTTTTGCATGTAGAATTTTGAGGAAACTGCAATAGAGTCATTCTTAGAGGCTACATCCACTGGACTACTTCTCTTTATTGATGTTTTGTCCTTTTTCTTCTGAAAACACATAAAATTTCAAAGGTAACATATATATCTGCATTAACACAAGTATGGAATGTGCAGTGTGCACAAATAAGTTAAAGATTATTATTTTGTTCTGTGTTTGAGTAGGTAAAAGGCATCTGTTAATTTCAGAACTTTGTCTGGCCTGTATAAACAAACCTTTATCAATGCCATACTGAAGGATGGCATTTAATAATGAGTTATGAGGACTCTGTTGCCAACGAGATTTATCATGTCTCAAGTCTTAGATCTCCTCCCATAGTAGAGGTATCAGCCTATATGTCATCTGTCCTGTAGTCTTTTTTTTTTTTCTTCATGTCTGTAGTCAAGATTTTTACAAGGTCTCCACAAACAAATTTGATCTTGAATAATTTTGAAAATACCTTAACTTTTTGTTTCCTATGGAAACAAAGGAAACAACACAATGCATTTCTGTACTTTCATTCTGAAACTAGGACAACTCTACAGTACATAGGCTTGTTTAGTTCACCAGTCACTTTTACAATCCAGTGTCCCTCAGCAGCTTTCATTCAGTTCCATCATCAGCATTCAGACAATTAAAAATCAACAAAACACCAAACAGAATCCAGATGCCCTGTGTATTTCCCATCCTTATGTCACACACACACACACACACACACACACACACACACATTCAAACTCATACACATTACTTTATTCTTTCATTTAGAGACTTTATTACCTTTATTTAATTTTTCTATGACTGTCTGTACTCATTTTCATTTCTTTCTTTAGCATCTAAGCACATTTTTGAAAGATATTATAACTGTTCTGAGGTTTTCTCAGTCTAGATCTGACTTTCTGCACTTTGGCAGCCTTCTCTGACCACATGAACCGAACCTTGAACTGCTAAGTGGCAGCTAGTCCCAACTGCATGGCTTTGCTTAGCACATAGCCTGGAGACTGGCTTTGTCCCCTTCAGATCAGTGAGAGTGGGGCCTTATGCCTGCGGGCCCCAGCCTGGTGCTGGTCTATCTGCCCTAGTTCTGGTAGCTGCTTCTACCTAGTTGCTGAAACTGATTAGCACATTGCTAACTCCATTCAAGTGTTTGGTAGCAAAGCCCCTTAAAAGAGCCCACACCTCTGTAGACTGCAAGTACTAAGTCTACTTGGAACTTTGTTTTTCAGCCTTCTTAGGCCCTTTGTTGATTTATACCTTGCCTGTTGGGCACCATATGTAGTTGAATTTTTCTTTGGGCTGCAGCTCAACAATAATGACATAGAGACTTATTAATCATGAAAACTTGGCCTGTAGCTTAGGCTTGTTTCTAATTAACTCTTACAACTTAAATTAACCTATATTTTTATTATTCTATGTTCCACCACATGACTTTTACCTCTATCAAATTCTGTGTGTCTGACTCCTTCCATGGTCAGCTGGCTTCTCTGCCTCTCTTCTTCTCAGGGTCCTCTCTGCCTAGAAGTCCCTCCTATACCTCCTGATTAGCTATTGGTCATTTAGCTCTTTATTAAACCAATAAGAAGGTGCCTTGGCAAAGACATATCTTCACAGTATACAAAAAGATTATTCCACAATAGCTAGCTTATTTGACTGTAGTTGTTAGTAAAAATTAATTATAAGTCTTGGCTGCCAGTAGGTTATTAACAAGGAGTTAATACAGCAAGAAGAGGTGAATGCTGACTTGCTACTGGACCACTCAGCTAACCACTATCTGACCACATCTACTGCTCCCCTGGGCTTGGCATACCATTGATATGACCAGCTTGTTTCACTGAGTTTTATTTAGTATTCATTGCCATCATGAGTAGCAACGATAAAAATGAACAATCCAAAAATTCAATTGTGTTACTACTTACTCCACTGAATTCTTATAAGAATGTAATTTTGAAAGATTCTGGATATCAGTCCTCTGTCAGATGTGGGATTGGTGAAGATCTTTTCCCATTCTGTAGGCTGTCGCTTTGCTTTGTTGACCGTATCCTTTGCCCTACAAAAGCTTCTCAGTTTCAAGAGGTCCCATTGATTGATTGTTTCTCTCAGCGTCTGTGCTACTGGTGTTCTATTTAGAAAGTGGTCTCCTATGCCAATGCGTTCAAGACTACTTCCTACTTTCTCTTCTAGCAGGTTCAGAGTAGCTGGATTTATGTTGAGGTCCTTGATCCACTTCGACTTAAGTTTTGTGCACGGTGATAGATATGGATCTATCAGATTTTTAATTAGTTTTTTTCCATGAAACCAACTATTTTACAAATGATTTATTCAGAAGTGAAATGTATCTCTGCTTCTATGTTGACACACTACACACAGATATATGCATGATGAAAGCTCTGATAGCAACAGAACAGCATCTTTCAAGATCATTATTCTACTTTGGATAAGTCAAAACAATGATACTTTTTCAGACCTTGAGAGTTCCTATAGGTCTTACCATGACATACCAACACTGTTTTTTCTAACTTAATCAGTTAGCATAATTTAGTATCATGTCTAACATAGACAGCCCTCACTTCTATGATTCTTACAGCATGTATTTCAGGGATGACTATTAAGTCCAATAATACAAGTCTCCAAGCATCAAGACTCAGATTTGATAAAGCATGACATTATCACTGTGGACAATTATTTTAAGTATAAACTTTACTACTTGCTCTCCTGTCCACAAATTGCTCTTTTATAAATTCTCATTACAGCTGATCTCATGGCATTTCTTCCAGTGTCTGAAGGTGATTTATTTTGAGTCTTTTGTTTTCCTATTTTGCTTCCTGTGGTAAAGCTATTGGGAATTCTTTCTCTCTCTCTCTCTCTCTCTCTCTCTCTCTCTCTCTCTCTCTCTCCCACACATTCACAACACACAGACACACAATATATAAATATAAAGAGACAGAGATAACAGGAGGAATAAAACTGAAAAAGGGAATTGCTAACAAGCACCAGTAATGGTTAGAAAGGTACTTATGGATGAACAAACAGAATGGACTTCCATGCCCAGTTTTTTAAGAATTTCATCCAAGCATTTAATCTTGTCATTTAATTTAACTCTTCAGCTTCCTAGTTAAGAAATAATCACTGAAGCTGCATTTTCTATCAAAACTCCAAAGAGTGCTCTTAGAGAGAGAAGCAGGTTGCCTAGAGGATGCCTTCGGTCTGACATTGTAAAATTGCTTAGAAACTGTGTATTTAGCTGCTGGTACATTACATTGAAGTCAAATTAATGTGACATTTGGTATCCTAGTTTTCCTAGAAATGCAGAGAATAGGATTACTTTGTCAATATTTGTATACTTTACTCATTTACTATCTTTCCCCCATTTCCTCCTCCTTCTCTCTCTCTCTCTTAAAGAGCCAGGAAACAAAAGCAAAAGGCTTTATAGGTCACCTTGTGAATTTCTCTGTTGTTACCACATGACCAACACAGAGTAAAAGGAGCCCTATAAAAAGTAAACAAGTGAACAACACCCAATAAAACTTTATGGAGTCTGAAATGTAAATTCAAAGAATGCAAATCAAATTGAATCACGAAATTGTATCATTAAAATTTTTTTCTTCAACCATTATAATCTATGAAATACAGTCCATAAACCATACAAACATGGTTGGCTACATTTGGCCTTCAGGCCATAGAGTTTGACAACCTCTACCTTTAAACTTCTCATAAAATTAAGTGAAAAGGAAGAATTTAACAAAGCCTGACTGGTGAAATAAAACATAGACGTATTATGTTTAGAAAGAGGAAGTTTCATAGAGTAATGTGCATGTCCAACCTCATTCCTCAACGTGACTTGACCCTCCAACACACATACAGAAGCCACAGTGCTCACTCAGCCCACTGCCCTGATAGTTTTCTTGCCTGATGTTTTCCTATAACTAATATTTCTATGCACTATTTTATATTTTGTTTGTGGTTGTAGCTTTCTGTATACTTTAAGCCACAACAAAAGAAAACATTTGACATTTTCCACCAGCATTAATAAGAGTGACTCCAATTGATACTCAACAACTATTTTAGCAGAATTTGATGCTCTGAAAATAATTTACTTATGATCTGAGAACTGTACAAATGTGGGGAAAAAGTGAACAATTGGAAGTGAAATAAATATCATTGTAATCTCATTTCCCAATTACTACTTCCTGAGGGGCAGTGGTGGTGAATGCCTCCTGGCACTCAGGAGGCAGAGGCAGAAATATCTGTGAGTTCAAGGCTAGCCTAGTCTACAGAGTAAGTCCCAGGACAGCCAGGAGTGTTACACAGAGAAACAATTTCTCAAAAACCCAAAAGAAAAAGAAAACAACAACAACAACAAACCCCCAAAACTCAAATAATTGGTATTTCCTAATAAGTTTAAAGGATCATATTTATTTTTTATTTATTTGTTTACTGTGTATATGTATGCACATGCCAGTATAAAGGAGGAGGTCAGCGGGCAACTGAGGAATCAGTTCACTCTTTCCAACATGTACATTCTGGACATTGACATCAGGTTGCCAGTCTCAGAAGTGGTCACCTTCACCTGCTGAGCCATCTAGTGGACCCAAGACTGTGTTTTTTAATTTGAAAAGTAAATTTTGGCAACACTATCAGAAATTCATATTTAGTATTTGACATGTAAGCATCTATAGAATATCTTTGATGAGGTAGAGATAATTAATTTGATTGGCAATATTTGAAGTCCTGAGTCTGATAAAATATTTTAAAATATCACCAATAATGCAACACTTTGAATCAGCATTTGTTTTTCAGGTGTCCTTGAACTGACATGTCTTAAAATGTCTTAAAAAGATAGATAGTATTATTATTCTAACTATATTCATGGGAAATACCAATATCTAGATAATCATTTTACTATAAAGTTTTCAAGGTTACCAGAATAAGTACAATTTTAGGCATTCAGAATATTGGAAACTGTTGGCGAGAAGATAGATCAGTATGTAGCTAGCAGTTACAAGATGCTCAAATTCTTGTTTAATTAAAAAACCCCTTACATTTATAAAAAAAACCCACAAATTTGCATCCACTAGATAAATATTAACATATAAATCCATGTATTTATTTTGTATTTACCTCATTTTTATGTGTGTGTTCTTGTGTATTGGGCAGGCATGCATGCAGCATGGCATAATGTTAGTGTCAGAAGGTATCTTGTGGAAATCAGTTCTCATCCAAGTTCTTGTGGAAATCAGTTCTTAATCCAAGTAGGTTTCAGGAACTGAACTCAGGTCATCACCTTGACAGTAAGTGCCTTAATCTACTAAAGAATCGCCGGGCGGTGGTGGCACACGCCTTTAATCCCAGCACTCAGGAGGCAGAGGCAGGTGAGTTCGAGGCCAGCCTGGTCTACAGAGATCCAGGAAAGGTGCAAAGCTACACAGAGAAACACTGTCTCAAAAAACCAAAAAAAAAAAAAATCTACTAAAGAATCTTCTAACTCTGAGTACATTTTAAAAAGTTGTATAGTATATTTTGTTTCTATTGATCATTTTGTTGATGATGCAAAATAAAATACATTTTTAATAGTCTCCATTTTTGAGAGAAGGGAGTTGCAGGAGATTGTATAAAGAACCTTAAGTTTATTAGGCAATATTCTATCACTGATTTAGATTTAAATTTATGCTCTGCTTTTAAATAACTAATATAAAACAAAAGGATAATGAAAGGTGCAATTATAATCTTCACTACATAGATCATCAAACTTTTTAGAACTTGAGTATTTTCATTTCTTGTATCATAGGTGCACATCTTACATTGAGTAAGACTCCACTCTCACCATTAGCCCCCCTCCACGCATGTGTGTGTGTGTATGTGTGTATGTGTGTGGGTGTGTGTGTTTGTGTGTGTGCTTGTGTGCATACAGTTACAATTATTGTATGGTGTAATTGAGTAAATAAAATATCTGTACTTAGTTGAAAGTTTGTTCATGAATTTTTCTCTTCATATTAATTCATCTAATAATTTGTGTACATTATTATATGTAGTGTGTATTTATATTTCTGAACAACATTAAATGTTGTGCACTCCTAAAAGCATTTTTAGGAGTCAAGAGTGAAGATAATTTGAGTGAAAAATAGCATGCATACATTTTTTTTTAAAAATCTTTGACAGTAATTTTAAATTCATCTTATATTAGTACATAAAAATATTTTACAGTCATGAAATTGAAAAGAATGTCCAAATTTTAATCAGTGTTTGATAGGTGGTAAGCAAATAGCTAATAGGTTTTATAATATTTAGGAGCAATGACAATAGCATATTTTTTTTGTTTGATTGGGCATTGATGTAGTTTCTAAAATGTAGGGAAATTTTTCCTGTAATTTTGCATTTTAATCTTTTGTAAGCTGTTTTATATAGCGGCGATGTACAGATTCAAGTGCATATATGTAGAAGGAATGCATGTGTGTGGCCAGATATCAAAGCCTGGTATCTTAAGCAAAGTCTATCCAAATAATAATAATAATAATAATAATAATAATAATAATAATAATAACAATATTCATATATGTTCATATTCATATATTCAGAATTCATTATTATGTATACATAATATAATAGATATGAATCAGATTCTTTCTTTGAGCTTAGGGTTCATCATTTCAGCTGGACGAGCTGGACAAGTCTCCAGATACTGCAATCCTCTGCTTCTGGGGCTTGGGTTACAGGCATGTGCTGCAAAACCCAGCTGCTTATGTGTGTGTGTCTTCACGCCTTATGTTTTCACAGCAAGAAAATTTACCTACCCAGCCATTGCTCCAGCCCAGCTGTGTCAGGCTTTGGATGTACAGGGAGGAACACTGACTGTAGGATGACCCAAGGAACTTCAGAGCAACAGAACAGCCCCTAGGGGAGTGATGATGGCTTAGTTTCCTAGCTGTGTGTGTCTCTCAAAACTCATGAACACAAACACCTCTGGTTGGTACATTTCACCAAAAATGGTGTATCCAAAATCTCTACATGGCTACCATAATCTTGTTAATAATATACAAGCCGATGTAGTCGTGGTGAAGTGCATTGATGTTTACAAAACTGAAATGGATGGATGGGTAGAAAACCAATAAACTAGTATGACATTATAAGCAAATAATTTATTCAAATGTATGCAAGCTCACTGTTAAATTCTGACATTTCATATGTTCAATTTCCATATACATATTTTTAATAGATTAAAATATCTGTTTTCAGTGTAACTAGATTTATAAGGCTACTGAAAAAGTAGAGATTAGTGGTTTAGAGATAACTGAACAAAGAAAAATATATGTTTTATGTAAATTGATATTAATATAATTGGTATGGATCTATAAATTTGAGGGAGTGTTGAAATTTGAATAAAGATTAAAAGTCAATTTTGCATTGTCTAAATTGACCACAGAGAAAGAAAAGATAAATAGGCCAGGTGTTTAATATGAGTGACTATACTTCAAGAGGTTTGACTCAGTCAATATACTGTTGATGGAAGTTTCTGTGTCTGTCCAGCAACTTGCAAATACTCGGCAGCTGCTTCTTAAATAATTGACTCGGCAGCTGTTTCTTAAATAATTGACTCAGAGGCTTAATATTACTTATAAATACTCAGCTGTTAGCTCAGGCTTACTACTAACTTGCACTTATACTTAAATTAAGCCATAATTCTTATCTGTGTGTAGCCATGTGACTTGATACCTTTTATCAAAACTTGCTTTAATTCTCATCTTGCTTCCCCTGCATCTAGCTGATGACTCCTCACTCTGTTTTTCTTCTTCCCAGTATTCTTAGTTTGTTTGCCCCATCTATGGTTCCTTCCTGGCTACTGGCCAATTAGCATTTTAATTAAGAAATTCAAGAGACAAATCTTTACAGTGTACAAGAGAATTATTCCACAGCATTATACAACATATGTGCATTCAAAATCATCATGTTGTAGACCATAAAGTATGAAAGTTTGTCACTTTAAGATAAATTATCACTTTACATGATTTGCACTTTGAAAACACAAAATAACCATAACAAATAATTTAAAAATAATGTTTTGTTTTAATATCTCCATCTTGATAATGAATATTAAATATAACTGATAAGATAAAAAGGTAGATTATTTAATCTGCTTTTAAAAAGGAACTGCTTGTTTTGAATATTTTACATTGGATATATACATATAATATATATTTTTTCTCATATTAGTTATAACTTTTTAATTTTAGACAAAAAAGGGGAAATTTGCTTGATATATTGTGCACACCAATAAACTTATTTGGGACTCAGAGAACAGAACAGCCACTATACTAAACAAAGAGCTTAGGCAATGTTAGCACACACCTTTAATCCTAGCATTCAGGAGGCAGAAAGCCATCTGGATCTCTGTGAGTTCAAGGCCATATTGGGAACAGAGGCAGGCATGGTGACACACACCTTTAATCTCAGCACTTGAGATCTCATGTCTTTGCTTTGGAAGGACACACGCCTTTAATCCCAGGAAGTGATGGCAGGAAGCAGAAAGGTATATAAGGCATGAGGAAACAGGAATTTGAGTTCTTAAAGTGTGAGGACCAGGAACTAGAAGCTTTTGAGCAGTTCCATGGAGATCCTCAGGGGTGAAGACTTAGAGACTTTCATTCTGAGGAAACAGGATCAGCTGAGGAGTTGGCAAGGTGTGGTGGCTGTGGCTGGTTCTGTTTCTCTGACCTTTCAGTTTTCACCCCAATATCTGGCTCTGTTTTTTTTTTTATTTTTTTATTAAGACCTTTTAAGATTTATGTTACATATAACGCAAATGAATATACCTTTCAAAGGCATTATTACATATTTTTTCTTTACTGTTTAAAACTAATAATGTCAATTTCATTGTATTTAGTATCAGAATTTAGTTTAAATAAAAGCTAAACCTTAATAAATCTTTGTCACATTATACTTTTTTTTTTTTTTTTTTGGTTTTTCGAGACAGAGTTTCTCTGTGTAGCTTTGTGCTTTTCCTGGAACTCACTTTGTAGACCAGGCTGGCCTCGAATTCACAGAGATCCACCTGCCTCTGCCTCCCAAGTGCTGGGATTAAAGGCGTGCGCCACCACCGCCCGGCTGTCACATTATACTTTTAAGATAGGGTATTAAAGCATAAAGCCCATAAAAAATTGATCAAACATGGATTTTGAAGGTAAGAGTTAATAGTAAAGAATAAATGAGTATTAATGAATTTGCACTCATAGTTCTGAATAATTGTTAATAATTATTTAGATTATATACAATCAATTTATATATAGGCTCTGCATTATGACTACAATTATTCTTCAAAGAATGAATGAAATTATATAAAAAATAATTAATAAATGAGCAGCTCCACTGTTATAACAGGTGTTCTAATTTAACACATAGTATATTTTTTAAGATAAGTTAGAATCGGTGGTATTTCCATTCAGATATATAGAACTCATAAAGTCCATCAGTGTACTACAAAATTTGGGAAGCCCCTGTAATTAATAGTGAAAATAACACTGCTTTACTTTATAAACATTCAAAAATTTTGTAATAGCTGAACTAAGAATAAAATAAGACATTCCAGAAATTTGTGTCATAAACACATAAGGTTATGTATTGAGGAAAATCAAAAATGGAAAAAGTCAAAAGGGGACTCTGCTTGTCAAGCATTATAAAGTTTATGATAAAAATGTTTCTGACTGAAAACTAGTGACAGTGGGAAATTACACAGTTTTAAATTGACTTATTCTGAACTGATATCTAACCCATGAACTGTGTGTGTATTTCTATAATGCTAATGTTTAGATCTGTATGATAACCTAAGGTATTGTGACTTGCTTGTTTGTCAACCTTCAGCATTACTCAGGGGGAGGAGGTACTCTTAAGAGAAGTGGCAAAATAGAACATAGTTAGAAAACATGCCCATGGAGGGGCTATTCAGAAAAATGACTTCTTTAAATGATTTTATTTTTAGTTAACCATGAGGGACATAATCCATCTTCACCAGTGCCAGATGCAACACCTTGGACTGAAGCCTCTCACCCTATGAAGGAAGCAAACCTTTCTTTCCGGTATGTTATCATTCTCACATATTTTGTTACAATGATGGTAACAGACACAAATTCCATGTGATATTTCAATGTGTGTTCATTAGGTAACCAGGTTAAGCATATCTGTCTCCTCGTTAACTACAAAATATTCATGATGAAAACAAGCATGTCCTTTTTTGTAGCTTCTAGGAACAACTAACAATTTTTATTCATGTGAATCATATAACTTTCACATTCTGGGGCTTGAAAATAATATACTTCTTCAGGAAAAAAAAATAAAAGCAGTCAACCAAGAAGACAATTAAGGAAGACTTCTCAAGAGTTAAATGGATGTGGAAGCCAGCCCTCATTGAGAACAGATGATGTTCAAACCAGGGATGAGATCTGGAGACCTATTTTCCTCGTGACCAGTGCAATTGTGATACACCATATCAGACACCCTGGCACATCCAGACTGGGGTGCTGAGGAAGGCTGGCATAGCTCTAAATCATCTAATGTCCCCACATCAGAAGAAAGAATCTATAATGGAAGCCCTTAAATGGTCCACAGAGACTTAAATATTACTCCAAAGTATCACGGCTCTGAAAACAAGGAACTGAACATAACCATGATCTCACACACACACACACACACACACACACACACACACACACACAGAGAGAGAGAGAGAGAGAGAGAGAGAGAGAGAGAGAGAGAGAGAGAGAGAGAGAACAGCAAGCAAAAGGTTTTCACTCCTGTGCTCTTAGGTATTGCCAATACCACTCGTGGTACATAAAGTAAATATATAAAATAGAAGCAGACTTGCAGGTCTGTATTACACACCCCTGGATTCAACCAATTACAGATCTAACCTATTAGGGAAAAACAAACAAACAAACAAACAAAAAAGGACACAAGTATATTGAAGATGTATTAATACTTTCTTTTTATTCTTTCTTAAATATCACATTTTAACTATAATTTATATAGCTTTTACATACATTAAGCACAAATAAAATATCACCACAACAGTTCTCACATGTCATAAATGTTTCTCTCAAAGTACCTGATTCTTGTTTGGAAGGTGATATTCTATTTAATAGTCTGCCAAAAGAAAACAAATTCTAGATGCAGAAACTAATGTTATAACAAGCCCTCGTGTATTTTCTTACACAATGTTCATCACTCTTTCAGAATTCCCTGGGCTTGTTATGAAACCTACTAGATTATAACAGCAAACCTTTAAGGCATAAAATACTGTTCCTTTTAAAATAAAGAAAATGACAGAACTGTCCTTCTGTGGGATGTTCTGTATGTTAAATGTGTTGCTCTGATTGGTTAATAAATAAAACAATGATTGGCCAGCAGCCAGGCAGAAAGATTAGGCAGGACAAAGAGAAAGGAGAATTCTGGGAAGTGGAAGGCTGAGTCAGAGAGACGCTGCCAGCTGATGCCATGAAAAGTGAGATGTAAGGTACCAGTAACCCATGAGCCACGTGGCAACTTATAGACTAATAGAAATGGGTTAAGATATAAGAACAGTTAGCAAGAAGTCTGCCATGGCCATACAGTTTATAAGTAATATAAGTCTCTATGTTGGGTCTGAATGGCTGTGGGACTGGTGGATGAGAGAGATTTGTCCTGACCGTGGGCCAGGCAGGACTGGAAAAAACTTCAGCTATACTGTCCTATGTACTCTTTCTGTTTATCTTGATATTATATGGTATAGCAAGTAAAATAAAATGCAAAATTATCAGAAAAGGAAGAATATATATGTATATTCCTGAACATGCACATGATTACATGATTAAATACATTAAATCATTAAAACATTCTGGACAAGCTAGTGTATGCCTTTAATCCCAGCATTCAGGAGACAGAGGCGTGTGGATCTCTATGACTCTGAGGCCAGTCTAGTCTACATAGTGATACTCTGTCTCATAAAGAAAACAAAAACAAATAATATTCACTTCCATCCTTCAAAGAGAATATAAAAAAATAATGGGTCTTGAAGGCCAGAAATATGGCTCAGGGTTTAAGAGCACTTGTTGCTTCTTTAGAATATCTAGGTTTCGATTCCCAGAAACAACATGGCAGCTCACAACTGTCTGTAACTCCATTTCTAGGGGATCCAATGCCATCCTAAGGATACCTCAGACAGTATAAGTACACAGACACATGAAGGAAAGCATTCATACACATAAAATTAAATAAATACGCATTAAAAATCCAAGGATTTAGAGGTTTCATTATACAATTATTTCTAACATAGGTAATTTTCAGAATAAAACTCTATGTAATTTATTAATATGTTTGCATATATTTTCCAGATGAAAATTAATCCATATGCCATTGAAGTCATGTTTTGTCACCCATTGAATTCCCAAGTAGAATCACCCAAGAGAAAGGGATACAATTTTATGTAAGAAAATACTAGTGATTAAAATTTTTATAGGAACATGAGCATAATTGCAATAAAGTTCTCAGAGTCAAGCTCAATATACTTTACCATTTCCATATGGGTAAACTGTTTAAATGCTCTTTAAGAGTTTAATAAAATATAAACTTTAGTACAGAACATTAGAAGTACTGAATTAAAGTGATGCAAAACACACACACACACACACACACACACACACACACACACACAAACACACACACATTTAATGCCAGACTGAAGATGATGAAAACATAAATGTATCCCTATATAAGTATAGGTGGATTGTTATAGTTATGTGTATGAACACGTGTACACATGTGTAGAATGTGGAACAGTAAAAATGATGTTTTTATGCCATGAAATGATACTAGTCTTTTTAAAATCTATATTATTGTATAGTTCATTTTTTTCTGAGGTTTTCATAACCTATACTATTGTATAGTTTAAAATCTATTGTATAGTTTTAAAATCTATACTATTGTATAGTTTATTTTTTCTGAGGTTTTCATAATATTAATGTTATCATTAAAAAATACTGACTGAAGAAAAATGTGGTACTATTCCTATGATTCCTCTATGATAGAAATAATCTAAATATTATTAAACTCATGAAAATATAACTAATAAAGTATTTTTGAAAAAGATATTTTCCATTAAATTTAATTTAACATATTACATACTCACACACATATCTAATACAGTGATGGTATTATACTGTAAGCAATTACTGTTTAGGTTAGGGAAACCTTTGATGAACGCATTGGGAGCATTGACCTTCTCGGCTCTGTCTTCCAGAGTCTAATAGATGACTAAATTTGTTTTGTTCTTATCTTTTACGTAGCAGAGCCAAGCAAGTGAGGTCTGAAATGATGAAATTAAAAAAAAAATCCTATTTTTGAGTTGGTTAACTGACACATTTTGTACTGAAAAGATGCCAAAGAGAAATCATGTGTAATATTATTGTTGTCACTGAAAATCTTGAAAAATATATCTGTAAGAATGAAATGATTTTATCATGCTTTAAATGACTTAAATATAATTATATTTTTTATATATCTCAATTATGAAAAGTAGAAGACGACTGTAACACTAAATACTGCTTTTAAAAGATAACAAATCATTATACAGAAAGATTTAAATAATATCATCATCAACCAAAAACAAATACAACTTTAAAACTTATCAGTAATTATTATTTCACCTTTCAGTCAGACCTTCAAAAAATTTTAACAATTCCTATATGATTTGTAATTGATGTCTTACTGAGATGTAAGGAAGTTAACTCACAAATTACATAATAAAATAATAAAGGTCATCCTGGTTACTGTTGCGGTATCCTCAATATTAGTAAACACAATACACATATACTGGGATGCTTGCAATATTTTAGTTTATTGCTTTTATGTGCTCCATTTGATCATTCTACTTTTGCAGAATTAGTATAGCCTCCTGAAATATCAGGGCTTTGGTATTTTTAGTGACATCAATGATTTGAACCGGCATCTCTCTCTCTCTCTGATTTTAATGATGATTTCTCTAGAAGACTATCACCTCCCTATAAATACATTTGAATTCGAAAGAAGAGAACCTGTTATGTCTTAGCTAGTTTATGGTTTTCACAATGTGTTACTACTAGCCGTTTGTCAAAATTCATTCCAACACCTCCCATTTCTTGAAAAGTTCATAGTCTTCCAATGGTAAAAATATATATCAATATATGAATATTTTTATCATCAACATTATCTTTTTATCCTAACAAAAGAACTCAGAATCTATATTTTTGCACTTTGGCTTTTTTATACTAGACTAGGCTTGGTAATCAGGTATTATATTCACTGTATGTACATTTCACATCTTGCAACATTAATTTAAACAGTTTCTTTAAATATTTTATCCTAAATAAAGTTGGTAGCTCTTTGAGACAGTAATTATAGTCACTGTATACACAAGATGAAACAAGTTTCTACTTCTAGCCTGGCATATACAAAATAGGTATACAAGATACATATTATTTTAAAATGGAGTTGTACATGATTATTAAACAAGAAAATAGTAAATTACAATGTTTGACTTTTCACAATATCTACAGAACACATATCAGGGTTGTGACAGATGATTGATTAACCCCATTAGCTATGATATGAATCCTGTCAGTTAAGAAAGTAAGAAAAAGCTAGTGAAACAGTCATGTTTAAAAGGTATTGATTTAATGTGCAATACCAAAGAACCGTAATGAATGGTGTATGGATCTTTAAGTGATTCATAAAAAATATATTCTAATTTTGGCTATATTTAAAGAATGATCTCTCACTCTATTACTTCTTTTTTCTTATATGTATTACTTTTACCAAGTGAACTTTTAAAATACGTGGACACAAATTAAAACAAAAAATTTTCTTCTATTATTTTCTCATACATTACAACCCAACAGCAGTTTCCCCTCCCTCCACTTCACCCAGTGCCCGCCCCCAAATCACCCCTCTTCCCCAGATCCACTTCTCTTTTTCCTTTAAAAAAAGGAAATAGGAGTCCTCCCAGGAATATCAACCAGACATGGAATAAAAAGTTGCAGTAGGACAAGCACACCTCCTCATATCAAAGCTGGACTAAGCAATGTATTAGGAGGAAAAGGGTGCCAATAACAGGCAAAAGAGTAAGACATGCACCCCCTTACTCCAACAAGAACACCAAACTGTGCAAACCATTACAGATATGCAGAAGACCTATTTCAGAAAGGAAATTTCAGGGTCTATGATTGTCACTTCAGTCTCTATGGCCCACAATGAGCCATACTTAGTTGATTCTGTGGGTTGTGTTCTTGTAGTGTCCTTGGCATGGTCCTCTGGTTCCTACAATCCTTCACCCTCTTCTGAGGGGTTCCACTGGCTCTGCCTAGTGTTTGGTTCTGGGTATCTGCATCAGCTCACATCAGTTGCTGGATGAAGCCCCTCTGATGACAATTTGGCAGGTTGATCAATGAAATGCAATTGAAGATGCAGAAGTAAATCCACACATCTATGTACACCTGATTTTTTATAAAGAAGCCCCAAATATACAATGGGGGGAAAGCCATTCTCAACAAATAATGATGGTCTAACTGGATATCAGCATGTAGAAGAAAGCAAATAGATCCATATCTATCACCCTGCAATGTGGTGATTCTTTCTTTGTGCTCTGCTATGGAACAATTCTCTTGTACCCTGTATTGATTTGTCACTCAAAATTGGTTTAATGAAATGATACTTGGGTAGTAGCCAGGCAGGAAGTGTAGGTGGGGCTACAAAATTAAGAATGCTGGGAAGAGGAAAGGTGGAGTCAGGAGTCTCAGCCAGACACAGAGGAAGCAAGATGAGACTGTCACACTGAGAAAAGGTACCAAGCCATTTGGCTACACATAGATAAGAATTATGGGCTAATTTAAGTGTAAGAGCTAGTCAGTAATACGCTTGAGTTACTGGCCAAGCATTTGTAAGTAATAGTATGCCTCCGTGTCAATTACAAGAAAGAAGGCTCATATCCAAGATATATGAAGAACACAATAAACTATATATCAATAAACGAAATAATCCAATTTAAAAAAGGGGTACCAATCAAAATAGAGAATTCCCAACAGAGGAATCTCAAATGGCCCAGAAAAGCTTAAAGAAATGTTCAACATCCTTAGCCATCAGGAAAATGAAAATCAAAATTATTTTGTGATTGCACCTTACCCAAGTCAAAAAGGCTAAGATCAAAAACACAAGTGACAGTTCATGCTGGAGAGGATGTGGAGCAAAGGGAACACTCTTCTGTTGCTGGTGGGAGTGTAAATTCATACAGCACTATGGAATTCAATATGACAGTTCCTTAGAAAATTGAGAACTGATTTGCCTAAAGTCCCAACTATACCACTCTAAGTCCTATACCCAAAGGACTTTCCATCTTACCACAAGGATGCTTGCTCATTTATGTACATAGCAGCTTTGTTTATAATATCCAGAAATTTGAAACAACCTAGCTGTCCCTCAACTGAAGAATGGATTAAAAAAAGGGGGTATATTTATAAAGTGGAGTACTACTCTCAGTTGTTAAAAATAATGACATCATGAAATTTGCAAGCAAATGGATGGAACTAGAAAAATCATCCTGACTGAGGTAACTCAGGAAGATAAACGTGATATGTACTCACTTATAAGTGGACATTACCTGTTAAGTAAAGAATAATCATACTACAATCCACCCAGAGAAACTAAGTAAGAAGGAGAGCTCAAGGTGAGTATGCATTCATGTCTTTGGGGAAATAGAATAGATTTTGCAGGTTAACTAGGGGCAAGTGGGGATGAGAACAGGAGAGCTAAGGCAAGGGGAGGGGTAGAGGGAGAGAGTCCTGGGAGAGATGACAGGAATTTGGAGGATGGGCATTTGTGGGACATTATCGAAACCTAGTGCAATGGAAACTTCATGAAATCTATGAGAGTGACCCTAGCAAAGACTCCCAGTAGTGGGGGATACAGAGCCTGAACTGCCCATCATTTGTAACCAGACAAGGCTTCCAGCAGTGGACTGAGATGTCAACCCAACCACAAAACATTTAACCTACAATGCTGCCTGCCTGAAAGATGTGATGGGAAAATGGTGGCACAGAACTTGTGGGAGTGGCCAACCAAAGACTGATCTAAGGAGAGGGAGCCCATGTTTAATGCTGCCTGGATGTCCAGGAACCAGAGTCATGATAGCCCAGAGGCCCAAGATAAAACCAAACATGACTGGCACACAAAAAAGTCAACGAAATGTCTCCTAATGACATTCTCCTATACTCAAAGATCAGTGCCCAAAACAAAAATCTTAATAACTATTTACGTATTGTACAAGCTAATAAGGTGTAGAGAGCATTTTATGCAGCAGAAGTAGGCTTTAAATCCTAGGAATTTCTCCAGAAATGTCTTATTTGATCTTTAAATCTATTGAAGTAGGGTTTCCAGAGTTTCTGTTATACAAAATAAATATTATTTGATGTTCTTTTTCTGTTTCTACTACCTGTATCTATACCCTGTAATTCCTCTATGACTAAGATATAATATAAATCCTTAAACATTTTATGAAATAACTTCCATCCAATGTATTGCTGATTTAATCAGGAATATGCTGTGGCATTCCATGTTTTCACACACACACACACACACACACACACACACACACACACACACACACACTCCTTTTACTGAAAATAGACTTTTTTTCTCACATAATATATCCTAATTATATATTTTCCATACTCTGCTCTTCCTAATTCTTCCCCACATTCCTTCACACCCAGATCCATTGTGCCATGCCTGCTGTACATGCTACCCTTAGTATCTGTGAGTTCATAGTAGTTTTAATCATATTTTTTTAGAAAGCTTTGTTTTCATGGTATCCCCACCTTCTCTGGCTTTCATATACTTTCTGTCTCCTCTGATGATGGCTGAAAAAGGCAATGATAGATGAGAATAGCAGAATGTAATGATATATTGGTGAGCCACTTTTTTGCTACAGTTGTTTTTTTTTTTTTTTTTTTTTTTTTTTTTTTTTTTTTTTTTTTTTCTTATTAGAAGTTTAGATGTAGGTATTACCCCAGGTCCCTGGACTTTCTGGTATCAGGTTCTTGATCTCCCAAGCACTGTCAGGTATAGATTACTCGTCCTGGAATGGGCCTTAAGTCAAATCAGTTGTTGCTCAGTATTTCCCACAGCCTTGTGTTACCATTGCTCTAGCACATCATGCAGGCAAGACATCATTGTCGAACAGAAGGTTTGGCTGGCATATCGTCTATGTTCTCTTCTCGGAGCATGCAGAGTACCTGTGCCTAAGATGTTACCATGGCCAGATAAGTGTCATAATATCTGAATGGTTGTTACTAATTATAAAAGAAAAGAAAATTAAGATGCCTGGGAAAGTTTAATACCTAAAGGATTTCTTCAGTTTAGAAAGACTACTTTCCATATAGAAAAGTTTATATTCATACAAAAAATTTAACTCAACAGACTCCATATTCTCATATATTTTATGTTTTAGAAACTGTATTAAGTGACAGTATCCACCAATTAGAATGTTAATGGCTTTAAAGAAGTCAGGAAATTAAAATAGAAATGGAATAATATATGTAACAGTAAAGTTTTACTTAAATTTTTGTGGGTACGTCAGTGTTGGGCTGGAAAACATAAAAATTTCACAGAGATCATTGCAATGCCATTAAATATTTAGCAGTAATCAGTTATATAGTACCATATATTAAGCACCTAAAAATTCAAGTTAGTACCTACTTCTTTTTTTAAATATCATGATGTTTTAGTAATATTGATTTATTATTCAATGTTCACAACATTTGTTTTAGGATAAATACTACCCTCTGAAGATTTGCAACTATAATTGATCATACTTTTTTTTTTCATGTGGAATATAACATTTTTAAAGAGAAAATGACAATAATTTAGCAGAGGGTACTTGATACCTACCATACGGCTTTAGCACTGTGTTTGTGTGTATGTGTGTGTGTGTATGTGTGTGTGTGTGTATGTGCATGCGTGTGTGGGTGTAAGAGCATCATTGGACACAGGCATGTGTGTGTGTGTGTGTGTGTGTGTGTGTGCATGTTTTGTGTGTAAGCTAAAGCACTAAAGAAAACAGATATTCATATTCATCACATTTTTACAAAAACTGCAAACCAAATTCTTTACATGCATCTATTATTTAAAAAAAAACAAAAACTATTGAGACACATAATTAAATTCTGAATTTATGATATTCAATATACTAATTTGTTCTTCTATATCCATTTTTCTGTCGTCAGTGTGAGACTCTCAGCTCCACAAAGGCAGAGCTGCTTCATTCTTGCACTCCCAGAAGACCTATCCTTTCATACTGTATTTCTTTGTCATAAAACTGAAGTATCACTGCAATATATTCAATACATAATTCTTGTTTTCCAAGCAGATGTTTTAAATCCTGTTTCTTTTTCATACATAATTAACTGAAATTAATATAACATGTAAAGACATAGAAGAAACAATTACAAACTACAAATAACAGTTTTAATGTTTCCTTTAATTTTTTTTTTTTTTAAATTTTCTGGAGCTGAGGACCGAACCCAGGGCCTTGTGCTTGCTAGGCAAGCACTCTACCACTGAGCTAAATCCCCAACCCCCCCTCTTAATTTTTAAATATGTTATTTTTAACAAATTTGTGTGTACATATTGTTAGGTTGTGGAAATTGCAATGTTCAAATTGATTCATGGAACAACAAAGGGTATGAGTTAATGTAGATCTAGAATCACATACCTTTGTTGTTGTCCATTCCCCCAACAGCATAGAGAGTTCCAACTGTAGATTTTCTGGGCTTAGTTCTTGGGCTTTGCATTAAAGTTCTTCTTTCTGGCAACAGATGGTATTTCATTGCTTCCAGAATCAGTTTTTGACATTCCAAATTGTTCTTAAATAGTGCATGGTTTTCAAGGTCAGCAAGTATCTGGGAATAATACACAGTCACTGTTAATGCTATTTCCTAAATTAGTGAGTATATGTTTTATGTATTGAAGATAGAAGCTTAGTTCCTATCCCATCACTCTTAACTTTGGAAAACAGGATAGCAATGTCTTACTAGTTAATAAAAATTATAAATAAAATAATCAAATATATTTGCTGCCTTTCCTATTTTTCCTAAGAAATCTAGACATTGTAACCAAAATTTAAATGTAAATTTGCCTTAGGTCAATAAGTTGGCTCATTGTATAAGTTTAACAATTTTCCAATTTTGATATATGTGCAAAAGGTCATTTATACAGATGATTTCAGTGCAGAATTCTAGAGAATTTCAAAAAAGAGCTAATACCAATACTCCTGAAATTGTTCCAAACAATAGAAACAGAAGGAACATTGTCAAACTCTTTTTATGAGGCTATAGTTACCTGATACCAAAACCACATAAAGATGCAACTAGGAAAGAGAATTACAGACCAATCTCCCTCATGAACATTGATGCAAACATACTCAATACAAATTAGAAAGTCCAACTTTCAATATTTGAAGATGGCATGATAGTATAAATAAGTGACCCCAAAAATTCTACCAAGGAACTGTTACAGTTGATAAATGTCTTCAGCAATATGGCAGGATACAGGTTAACTAAAAAATAATCAGTAGCCCTCCTATATACAAATGATAAATAGGCTGAGAAAAAAATTAGAGAACACATCACCCTTTTCAATAGCCACAAATAATAAAATATATCTGAGAGTAACTCTAACTAAACAAGTGTAAGACCTAGCAAACAAGAACTTTTCATCTTTGAAGAAAGAAATAGAAGAAGATATCAGAAAATGTGAGGACCTCCCATGCTCTTGGATAGATAGGGTCAATATAGTAAAAATGACAATCTTACCAAAAGCAATCTACAGATTCAATGCAATCCCCATCAAAATCCCAAGACAATTCTTCATAGAACTTGAAAGTATAATACTCAACTTCCTATGGACAAACTAAAATCCCAGGGTAGCAAAAACAATCTTATACAATAAAGGAACTTCTGGAGGCATCACCATCCCTGACTTCAAGCTCTACTATAGAGATAAAGTAATAAAAAGGGATTGGTATTGGCATAAAAACAGACACGTGGATCAATGGAATCAAATTGAAGACCCTGACAGTCCAAACGGATCAAAGACCTCAACATAAATCCAGTTACACTGAACCTGATAGAAGAGAAAGTGGGAAGTAGCCTTGAAAGAATTGGCACATGTGGGATGACTCATCCCTAATGGGCTTGAGGGCCAGATGGCTCAAACCAGTAAAAAAGATACTTTCTGAGAGCCAGCCTGGGTCTGCCTGATGGTCTTACCAACAGCAGCTGAAACATGATCTGGAGATGACCTGGACCAATGAGAGGCAGCCATATCACACCAGCTGATGCATATCCATTAGACCTCCCCCCAGGGTGGGTTGGAGGGTGTGTAAGGCTTGCCTCTTCGTGAATAAACTGAGCTTGTTGTTTCCACATTCTCCTGGAGTCTGTGTGGTTTGACTCTGTGCCTACTTGGCCCCCACCCCCAAAACGAACAACCGCAAGGACCCTCCTACAGGCACAGCAGGCCACTTCCTAAATATAAAACCAGTAGCACAGACACTGAGAGCAACAATTAATAAATGGGGCCTCCTGAAACTGAGAAGCTTCTGTAAGGCAAAAGACACTGTAAATAAGACAAAATGACAGCCTAAACAATGGGAAAAGATCTTTTCCAAGGCCACATCTGACAGTGGGTTGATCTCCAAAATATATAAAGAACTCAAATAACTAGACATTAAAACACCAAATAATCCAATTAAAAAATGGGGTGCAGTTCTAAACAGAAAATTCTCAATAGAAGACTCTCAAATGTCTAAAAGATATAAAGGAAGTGTTCAATATACCTAGCCATCAGGGAAATGTAAATCAAAATGACTCTGAGATGCCAGAGATACCTGTCAGAATGGCTAAGATCAAAAACACTGATGACAGCTTGTGGTGGAGAGGATGTGGAGAAAGTGGACGCTCACCCACTGCTGGTGAGAGTGCAAACTTGTACATCCACTTTGGAAATCAATATGGCAGTTTCTCAGAAATTGGGAATTAACCTATCAACCATACCACAAAAAAAAAAAAAATGGTAAAAAAAAAAAACCATTTACTCAACTATGTTAATCATAGTATTATTCATAATAGCCAGAACCTGTAAATGACCTAGATGCCTTTCAACTGAGGAATGGATAAAGAAAATGTTGTAGTAGAGTTTTCCTGCCTGACCCACAGTCAGGACAAATCTCTCTCACCTGCCAGTCCCACAGCCACTCAGACCCAACCAAATAAACACAGAGACTTATATTGCTTACAAACTGTATGGCCGTGGCAGGCTTCTTGCTAACTGTTTTTATATCTTAAATTAATCCATTTCTATAAATCTATACCTTGCCACGTGGCTCGTGGCTTACCGGGATCTTCACATGTGGTTTGTCATGGTGGCGGCTGGGAGTGTCTCTCTCACCCAGCTTCCTGTTCTCTCAATTCTCCTCTCTGTTCGTCCCGCCTATACTTTCTGCCTGGCCACTGGCCAATCAGTGATTTATTTATTGACCAATCAGCAACACATTTGACATACAGATCATCCCACAGCAAAATGTAGTACATTTACACAATGGAGTATTATGCAGCAGGAAAAAAGCAATGTCATAATGAAATTTTTAGGCAAATGGATGGAACTAAAAAAAAATCATTCTGAGTGAGGTAACCTAGACCCAGAAAGACAAACATGGTATGTACTCACTCATAAGTAAATATTAGATGCAAAGCAAAGGACAAACAGGCTACAATCCACAAACCCAGAGAAGCTAGGTAAAGGGGAGGACCCTAAGTGGGACACACATGGATTGCCCCAGGAAGGGGAAAGGGTTAAGATTTCCTGGGGAAATTGGGAGAGAGAGTAAAGGGGAGGGAATGGGGGTTTGGAACATGAGGGTGCTGGATGACCTAGTTGGGGGAGGGAAAGATAGGAAGAACAATGAAAGAGATATTTTGCCAGAATGGGCCATTGTGGGGTTAGGGAGAAATCTGGTGCAAGGGAAATCCCCAGGAACCCACAGGATGTCCCCAGCTAAGACTCATAGCAATGGTGGCGAGGGTGCTTGAACTAGACTTTTCCTGTTCTCAGATTGGTGTCTACCCTAATTGTCATCATAGAACCTACATCCAGTGACTGATGGAAGCAGATGCAAAGACTCACAGCCAAGTACTTGGCTAAAACTCCTGGAGTTCAGTTGAAGAGATGGGGGAGGGATTATAGGTGCAAGATGGGTCAAGATCATGATGGGATAAACCACAGAGACAGTTGACTGAAGCGAGTAGGAATTCACAGACTCTGAATGAGGATGACAGTTGTGTGGCTTAATGTGTTTGTGGGACCCCTGGCAATGGAACCAGAACTTATCCTCAGTACATGAGTTTATTACCTATGGTGCAATGCCTTACTTAGCCTTGATGCAGCAGGGAAGGTCTTAGAAATGCCACTACTTGGTATGGCAGCCTGTGTAGAATACCCAAGGGAGGCCTTACCCCTTATGAGGAGGGGATGAGAGTGGGATGGAGAAGGTAGAAGGGAGTAGAAGAAGAGGAGTGAGGGGGAACAGTGGTTGGTATGCAAAATGAAAATAAAACAACAAAATTATCACAAATTGGCATCAGTATGGGAATTCAAGTTTTTTTTTTATTTTTGTTTTTATTTTTGTTTTGCAATACAATTCAGTTCTACATATCAGCCACGGATTCCCTTGTTCTCCCCCCTCCTGCCCCCCTCACCTTCCCCCCAGCCAACCCCCCATTCCCACCTTCTCCAAGGCAAAGCCTCCCCCGAGGACTGAGATCAACCTGGTAGACTCAGGCAGGTCCAGGCCCCTCCTCCCAGGCTGAGCCAAGCGACCCTGCAGAGGCCCCAGGCCAACTCATGCAATGAGCACAGGACCTGGTCCTACTGCCTGGATGCCTCCCAAACAGATCAAGCCAATCAACTGTCTCACCCATTCAGAGGGCCTGATCCAGTTGGTGACCCCTCAGCCATTGGTTCATAGTTCATGTGTTTCCATTCGTTTGGCTATTTCTCCCTGTGATTTATCCAACCTTGGTCTCAACAATTCTTGCTCATATAAACCCTCCTCATTCTTGCTAACTGGACTCCCAGAGATCCACCCAGGGCCTAGCCATGGATCTCTGCATCCAGATCCCTCAGTCGTTGGATGAGGTTTCTAGCACGACAATTAGGGTGTTTGGCCATCCCATCACCAGATTAGGTCAGTTCGGGCTATATCTCGACCATTGCCAGCAGTCTGTTGTGGGGGTATCTTTGTGGATTTCTGTGGGCCTCTCTAGCACTTTGCTTCTTCCTATTCTCAAGTGGTCTTCATTTACCATGGTCTCCTGTTCCTTGTTCTCCCTCTCTGTTGTTGATCCAGCTGGGATCTCCGGCTCCCTCAAGCTCTCTTTCCCTCGACCCTCACCCTTCACTATCCCCACTCATGTCCAGGCTGTTCATATAGATCTCATTTCATTTCTCTGTCATTGGGCAATCCCTGTGTCTTTCTTGGTGTCCTGTTTTGCAGGTAGCCTTCCTGGTGATGTGAGTAGCAGTCCAGTCATCCTTGTTCCACATCTAGTATCCTGCTATGAGTGAGTACATACCATGTTTGTCTTTTTGAGTCTGGGTTACCTCACTCAGGATGATTTTTTCTAGATCCATCCATTTGTCTCCAAACCTCCTGATGTCATTGTTTTATTAGCATACTACTAGACAAAGGAAAATATTATTTCCAAAAAAGTTAACTAAAGTTGATTATTATCATTGAAACATTCTAATGACCAAATCAATATCCTGTCTAAATGACGTGGAGATCTTATTTATGTGTTAATATAAATGAAAAAAGCAGAATCAAAAGAGGTTTCCATGTCTCTCATTTCAAACTGACTTGTAAAGCTTATGTCAGAGACATCTGAAAGAATCTACCTCCAGCATTTCAAGAAACAAGGCAAGACTTTATATGAAAAAGAAGCAGGTTCATTAATTTTAAGTACAGAAATCTCTGCTTGCCTTTAGATGATAAGTAGTTGGAAAACTTGCTATTCCAATAAAAATAATGATGACATAATCAAAACAAGTAGTGCTCATAAAATTAATCCAAATAAGAGTTTTTTATTACTCAACAATTGAAGTGGATTTTGTGTTGCTATAGTTTATGATTAACGTTTATTTGTTAAGGCTGAGTTTATTGTTTCACTGTGAAAAAACTCATGATATCTAAAAGCTAAAATAAATCAATCAACCCATGTTCTGTATGAAGTTCACTCCATCCTGAACACATATATCCCCAAAATGCTATAGAATATTCCCTATTCATCTCATAAATTTTAGTGAGCAGCTGTCTTGTTCCAGTGCTATCAAAAGTCTTGAATGTATGCAGCTTAATTTTACACCAACATGTTCAAGTGTACCATCCTTCTCTCACCAGAAGGGTTTAATTGTTCCGTGTATAGGCTACAGTTGAAGAGTAGCTTTATTTATTGGTAAACATCATTCAGTATCTTCAGGCTCCTATGCCAATCATTGTCTATTAGTATTTTACTTTGCCTATTCATCTGCTTTTCCCAGTATCCTAATTCACAAGAATCTGTGTGTAAATTGTAGATTTTCTAATCTATTTCTATAAGAATAAGTTGTGCTATCTTTAATTAAAGCCTCTGCACCTCTCTTACCTCACCAATCTCTTTCCTTTCTTTCTACCAGGTAATTTTCCTTCTTAATCTTTTACTAAAACATTACACAAACTTTTCAAAAACAATGTGATAGTCCATTGCTTCAATAAATAATGACTTAAAGGCCCAAAAGAGTAAAATGTGTCAACAATCATCACAGAATTTATTTGTTTATTATGTATGACATTACTAGAAAGTTGTTTTTTTTTTTGGTTTTTGTTTTTTTTTTTTTTTTTTTGGTTTTTTTTTTTTTTTTGGTTTTTCGAGACAGGGTTTCTCTGTGTAGCTTTGCGCCTTTCCTGGGACTCACTTGGTAGCCCAGGCTGGCCTCGAACTCACAGAGATCTGCCTGGCTCTGCCTCCCAAGTGCTGGGATTAAAGGCGTGCGCCACCACCTCCCGGCTAACTAGAAAGTTTTAAGAACATGCTAAGTCATAAATGTGTAGTAAATAAGTAAAAAATGTTTTGTACTTCTTGTTTGAATTAAAAATAAAAATAAGTGAAGAATAAATTATAAATTATCTATCATTAGTTTTTTAGATAATTTACTCACAATTAAACTCTGAAAATGTACAATATACAAACAAAATATTCAAACTCACTTCTCAAATTTGATGCTAAATCAACATAAAGTATTTCTAGACTTTTAGAAAAATGTTTGTGATCAATCAATCAAGTGTATATTTGATTTATGAAATAGTTTATTTCAGAACTATTTCATAGGTCATTACTTCTTATTATAGTAAACTGACAAAATTGCTCTTGAATATCACTATGAGTGACTTGAGTCTTCACTAGGAAATCTTTAACAGAACATTTTGCTGACCTTCTCCACCACACACATACTTAATTCTGAACTCAATTTCCCCATCACTATTCTTCATTCTATATTAGATACCTACTATATCTTTATTTCTCATTTAAAATAAATACACTTTTACTTCTGTTATAACTTTTTCTTACTTTAAATATTTTAAAGTATAAGATATATAAATAAATAAATGTACTCTGAACTTTTTTCTTCCTAAGGAACCATATCCAATGACAATATAACTTATCATAGTTCTTCATCTCTACAGTGAAGCTCCCAGCCAAAAAGTTACCCATTAGGGTTATTTTAGTACTAACACCATCATTTTCCACTATTGTATTGCTATTCCAAATTTACCTTCACTGCTCAAAATTCTCTTATTAAATTATCCATGGTTTTGAGAAAGATTACTTATTTGAATTCCTCACTACAATATTATAAGAAACAGCAAACAGACATAAGAATTCTATTAAATTATTCTAATCTATCAACAAATGTCTTATTTTAATTCAATTTTTTATATATATTAGTGTATTTCAAATACTAATCTGAAATCATTTCCTTGTATACCTCTCCATCATATCTGCCTGCCTCTGCCTCCTGGGTGCTGGGATTAAAGGCATGAGCCACCATGCCCAGTAATTTTGGTGGTTTTAACTTGGTTGAGAAGCTAGACATAAAAGTTAGGTAAAGTAGGAGAGGAGGAAGA